>NW_026046337.1:0-32548 GCF_023864275.1 Schistocerca cancellata
GTTGCGCGATACTGTCGCCAACGGCCATACCGCGCGTAGTGCAGCGGTTGTCGTCTGTTCACCGGCGTTAAGAATCGTTGGCCGTGGTTAGTACTTGGGTGCGTGCTCGGCTGGGAATTCGACGTGCTGTTGGCTCCTTTCATTTTGCATTTTTCCTTCGGTTTCGTTGTTGCTTAGCGATAATGATGCGGTCCCGCACGCTGACGCCACTCTTGCCTCTCGGTACACTAAGGGGCGAACCTGTGGCCACAATAAAATGAAAGGTTCTGTCGTGTGTTTGTCGTTTTTTGGTCTCTCCCAGTCGTTTCTCGCGCCTGCCCTCTACATATATGCCCATTTCCAAGCGTCAGCTTTCGCGTCAGCCGAGCAAAGTCGAGACAAGTCGACACATGGAGACACACGATGCTGAGAAACGAAACCCGCAGACTAGCGCCCTGGCAGCACGGACTGAGACGAGGGGCGAGGGAAAACTATTCTTACCGCGACACTTCACAGTTTCGAAGATCGCGTTTCGTTACGTGGAATACCCGTAGAAGAAAAAAGTACCTTTTGTGCGGTGGCCGGGAATCGAACCCGGATCAACTGCTTGGGAAGCAACCATGCTGACCGTTACACCACCACCGCGTTGCGCTGCGTTTCATTCACGCCGCGATGTGTCGGCTACCCTCCTGCCACCAGAGGCCGAAGGCGATGGCGCTGTAGGCGCTCAACGCCAGGGCGGAGGTGAGCACATCTGAAGGCAGTGCGTAGGTGCTGCTAGGGCGATGTAGCGTAGCTAGAAGCAGAACTGACAGCCGTTGAAAAACTGCCCTTTAATTTACAGCAGGGCGATAAAACAAATATCTAATGTGACGCACTTACTGATGATCCAGAGACGATTCAGCATATGTGTGCCAATCCAGAAGGAGAAAGCGCCTAGGTATCACAATATTAAGTTGGTTAGTTTGATGCTCGACTGGAGCATATCATTAGGCTTTCCCCTGAGGGCGAAATGCACAGCGTAGCCGTTGCTAGGGAACGGCCTTTTCTGTCGTTTTTTGTTTTCTCTGCGTCAATGTGAATATTGATAACTACAGTTCTGCTCAAGACAGATGGCGATGGAAAACAATGGTTTAAGGCACCATATTTAAGCAGTGGTTCCCGAAAGTGAGGGTGGGGTGCAACCTGACATCTGACAATTCGTTTTAAATACTCTAAAACCAACGTATTTCCTCCACACAAGAAAAAACACGCTAATTTCGCAGTCAGGCTCTGGTGATGTACCTAGAAACGACGGTAGTAGAGAGCGTACGCTCACACGTCAGATTGGCCGAGCGGTCTAAGGCGCAGATTTAAGCTCTGGTTCCCGAAGGGGAGCGTGGGTTCGAACCCCACATCTGACAATGCATTTTAAATATTCCAAAACTACCAATTTCGTACATGCGGGAAAACAAGTAAATTACGCGGGAACAGGTTCCACAGATACTACTAGAGACGGCAGTGACTATGGTGCTTGCCTTGCAAGTCTGATTGTCTGGCGGTCAGAAAGAATGGAAAGCTGTTAGGAGAAATGGCTTTCAGCCACGAGGCCCGGATTCGATTCCCGGTAGCCGACCATACTTTTGGTTGCTGAGTCTTGGTTATTCTCACGGCATTTACGATTTCTTTGTGTTGTAATTTTTGGGGACCAAGCATCAGGCGAGCAAACGTGAACGAAAGCATATATGTGTTTAAATGTGTGTCAGGGCAGTAATAAAGGTGGATGAGACGGTCGATCGGTATTGGACTGCAGACGTGCCACATTGCGTAGCTCGATAGCTGAGTAAGTTAGAGCGTCGTGCTTGTGAACACAAAGGCCGCGTATTTGACCGCACCAAGTGCCATTTCACTTTTCTCCCCTAAAAGACAATGCTTCCTCCAGCGTGACACTGCCAGGTAAATAACAAGCGATCTTCACAAGAAGTAAGATGTCTACACGTTGCGCGATACTGTCGCCAACGGCCATACCGCGCGTAGTGCAGCGGTTGTCGTCTGTTCACCGGCGTTAAGAATCGTTGGCCGTGGTTAGTACTTGGGTGCGTGCTCGGCTGGGAATTCGACGTGCTGTTGGCTCCTTTCATTTTGCATTTTTCTTCGGTTTCGTTGTTGCTTAGCGATAATGATGCGGTCCCGCACGCTGACGCCACTCTTGCCTCTCGGTACACTAAGGGGCGAACCTGTGGCCACAATAAAATGAAAGGTTCTGTCGTGTGTTTGTCGTTTTTTGGTCTCTCCCAGTCGTTTCTCGCGCCCTGCCCTCTACATATATGCCCATTTCCAAGCGTCAGCTTTCGCGTCAGCCGAGCAAAGTCGAGACAAGTCGACACATGGAGACACACGATGCTGAGAAACGAAACCCGCAGACTAGCGCCCTGGCAGCACGGACTGAGACGAGGGGGCGAGGGAAAACTATTCTTACCGCGACACTTCACAGTTTCGAAGATCGCGTTTCGTTACGTGGAATACCCGTAGAAGAAAAAAGTACCTTTTGTGCGGTGGCCGGGAATCGAACCCGGATCAACTGCTTGGGAAGCAACCATGCTGACCGTTACACCACCACCGCGTTGCGCTGCGTTTCATTCACGCCGCGATGTGTCGGCTACCCTCCTGCCACCAGAGGCCGAAGGCGATGGCGCTGTAGGCGCTCAACGCCAGGGCGGAGGTGAGCACATCTGAAGGCAGTGCGTAGGTGCTGCTAGGGCGATGTAGCGTAGCTAGAAGCAGAACTGACAGCCGTTGAAAAACTGCCCTTTAATTTACAGCAGGGCGATAAAACAAATATCTAATGTGACGCCTTACTGATGGATCCAGAGACGATTCAGCATATGTGTGCCAATCAGAAGGAGAAAGCGCCTAGGTATCACAATATTAAGTTGGTTAGTTTGATGCTCGACTGGAGCATATCATTAGCTTCCCCTGAGGCGAAATGCACAGCGTAGCCGTTGCTAGGGAACGGCCTTTTCTGTCGTTTTTTGTTTTCTCTGCGTCAATGTGAATATTGATAACTACAGTTCTGCTCAAGACAGATGGCGATGGAAAACAATGGTTTAAGGCACCATATTTAAGCAGTGGTTCCCGAAAGTGAGGGGTGGGTGCAACCCTGACATCTGACAATTCGTTTTAAATACTCTAAAACCAACGTATTTCCTCCACACAAGAAAAAACACGCTAATTTCGCAGTCAGGCTCTGGTGATGTACCTAGAAACGACGGTAGTAGAGAGCGTACGCTCACACGTCAGATTGGCCGAGCGGTCTAAGGCGCCAGATTTAAGCTCTGGTTCCCGAAGGGGAGCGTGGGTTCGAACCCCACATCTGACAATGCATTTTAAATATTCCAAAACTACCAATTTCGTACATGCGGGAAAACAAGTAAATTACGCGGGAACAGGTTCCACAGATACTACTAGAGACGGCAGTGACTATGGTGCTTGCCTTGCAAGTCTGATTGTCTGGCGGTCAGAAAGAATGGAAAGCTGTTAGGAGAAATGGCTTTCAGCCACGAGGCCCGGATTCGATTCCCGGTAGCCGACCATACTTTTGGTTGCTGAGTCTTGGTTATTCTCACGGCATTTACGATTTCTTTGTGTTGTAATTTTTGGGGACCAAGCATCAGGCGAGCAAACGTGAACGAAAGCATATATGTGTTTAAATGTGTGTCAGGGCAGTAATAAAGGTGGATGAGACGGTCGATCGGGTATTGGACTGCAGACGTGCCACATTGCGTAGCTCGATAGCTGAGTAAGTTAGAGCGTCGTGCTGTGAACACAAAGGCCGCGTATTTGACCGCACCAAGTGCCATTTCACTTTTCTCCCCTAAAAGACAATGCTTCCTCCAGCGTGACACTGCCAGGTAAATAACAAGCGATCTTCACAAGAAGTAAGATGTCTACACGTTGCGCGATACTGTCGCCAACGGCCATACCGCGCGTAGTGCAGCGGTTGTCGTCTGTTCACCGGCGTTAAGAATCGTTGGCCGTGGTTAGTACTTGGGTGCGTGCTCGGCTGGGAATTCGACGTGCTGTTGGCTCCTTTCATTTTGCATTTTTCCTTCGGTTTCGTTGTTGCTTAGCGATAATGATGCGGTCCCGCACGCTGACGCCACTCTTGCCTCTCGGTACACTAAGGGGCGAACCTGTGGCCACAATAAAATGAAAGGTTCTGTCGTGTGTTTGTCGTTTTTTGGTCTCTCCCAGTCGTTTCTCGCGCCTGCCCTCTACATATATGCCCATTTCCAAGCGTCAGCTTTCGCGTCAGCCGAGCAAAGTCGAGACAAGTCGACACATGGAGACACACGATGCTGAGAAACGAAACCCGCAGACTAGCGCCCTGGCAGCACGGACTGAGACGAGGGGCGAGGGAAAACTATTCTTACCGCGACACTTCACAGTTTCGAAGATCGCGTTTCGTTACGTGGAATACCCGTAGAAGAAAAAAGTACCTTTTGTGCGGTGGCCGGGAATCGAACCCGGATCAACTGCTTGGGAAGCAACCATGCTGACCGTTACACCACCACCGCGTTGCGCTGCGTTTCATTCACGCCGCGATGTGTCGGCTACCCTCCTGCCACCAGAGGCCGAAGGCGATGGCGCTGTAGGCGCTCAACGCCAGGGCGGAGGTGAGCACATCTGAAGGCAGTGCGTAGGTGCTGCTAGGGCGATGTAGCGTAGCTAGAAGCAGAACTGACAGCCGTTGAAAAACTGCCCTTTAATTTACAGCAGGGCGATAAAACAAATATCTAATGTGACGCACTTACTGATGATCCAGAGACGATTCAGCATATGTGTGCCAATCCAGAAGGAGAAAGCGCCTAGGTATCACAATATTAAGTTGGTTAGTTTGATGCTCGACTGGAGCATATCATTAGCTTCCCCTGAGGGCGAAATGCACAGCGTAGCCGTTGCTAGGGAACGGCCTTTTCTGTCGTTTTTTGTTTTCTCTGCGTCATTGTGAATATTGATAACTACAGTTCTGCTCAAGACAGATGGCGATGGAAAACAATGGTTTAAGGCACCATATTTAAGCAGTGGTTCCCGAAAGTGAGGGTGGGGTGCAACCTGACATCTGACAATTCGTTTTAAATACTCTAAAACCAACGTATTTCCTCCACACAAGAAAAAACACGCTAATTTCGCAGTCAGGCTCTGGTGATGTACCTAGAAACGACGGTAGTAGAGAGCGTACGCTCACACGTCAGATTGGCCGAGCGGTCTAAGGCGCCAGATTTAAGCTCTGGTTCCCGAAGGGGAGCGTGGGTTCGAACCCCACATCTGACAATGCATTTTAAATATTCCAAAACTACCAATTTCGTACATGCGGGAAAACAAGTAAATTACGCGGGAACAGGTTCCACAGATACTACTAGAGACGGCAGTGACTATGGTGCTTGCCTTGCAAGTCTGATTGTCTGGCGGTCAGAAAGATTGGAAAGCTGTTAGGAGAAATGGCTTTCAGCCACGAGGCCCGGATTCGATTCCCGGTAGCCGACCATACTTTTGGTTGCTGAGTCTTGGTTATTCTCACGGCATTTACGATTTCTTTGTGTTGTAATTTTTGGGGACCAAGCATCAGGCGAGCAAACGTGAACGAAAGCATATATGTGTTTAAATGTGTGTCAGGGCAGTAATAAAGGTGGATGAGACGGTCGATCGGGTATTGGACTGCAGACGTGCCACATTGCGTAGCTCGATAGCTGAGTAAGTTAGAGCGTCGTGCTGTGAACACAAAGGCCGCGTATTTGACCGCACCAAGTGCCATTTCACTTTTCTCCCCTAAAAGACAATGCTTCCTCCAGCGTGACACTGCCAGGTAAATAACAAGCGATCTTCACAAGAAGTAAGATGTCTACACGTTGCGCGATACTGTCGCCAACGGCCATACCGCGCGTAGTGCAGCGGTTGTCGTCTGTTCACCGGCGTTAAGAATCGTTGGCCGTGGTTAGTACTTGGGTGCGTGCTCGGCTGGGAATTCGACGTGCTGTTGGCTCCTTTCATTTTGCATTTTTCCTTCGGTTTCGTTGTTGCTTAGCGATAATGATGCGGTCCCGCACGCTGACGCCACTCTTGCCTCTCGGTACACTAAGGGGCGAACCTGTGGCCACAATAAAATGAAAGGTTCTGTCGTGTGTTTGTCGTTTTTTGGTCTCTCCCAGTCGTTTCTCGCGCCTGCCCTCTACATATATGCCCATTTCCAAGCGTCAGCTTTCGCGTCAGCCGAGCAAAGTCGAGACAAGTCGACACATGGAGACACACGATGCTGAGAAACGAAACCCGCAGACTAGCGCCCTGGCAGCACGGACTGAGACGAGGGGCGAGGGAAAACTATTCTTACCGCGACACTTCACAGTTTCGAAGATCGCGTTTCGTTACGTGGAATACCCGTAGAAGAAAAAAGTACCTTTTGTGCGGTGGCCGGGAATCGAACCCGGATCAACTGCTTGGGAAGCAACCATGCTGACCGTTACACCACCACCGCGTTGCGCTGCGTTTCATTCACGCCGCGATGTGTCGGCTACCCTCCTGCCACCAGAGGCCGAAGGCGATGGCGCTGTAGGCGCTCAACGCCAGGGCGGAGGTGAGCACATCTGAAGGCAGTGCGTAGGTGCTGCTAGGGCGATGTAGCGTAGCTAGAAGCAGAACTGACAGCCGTTGAAAAACTGCCCTTTAATTTACAGCAGGGCGATAAAACAAATATCTAATGTGACGCACTTACTGATGATCCAGAGACGATTCAGCATATGTGTGCCAATCCAGAAGGAGAAAGCGCCTAGGTATCACAATATTAAGTTGGTTAGTTTGATGCTCGACTGGAGCATATCATTAGCTTCCCCTGAGGGCGAAATGCACAGCGTAGCCGTTGCTAGGGAACGGCCTTTTCTGTCGTTTTTTGTTTTCTCTGCGTCATTGTGAATATTGATAACTACAGTTCTGCTCAAGACAGATGGCGATGGAAAACAATGGTTTAAGGCACCATATTTAAGCAGTGGTTCCCGAAAGTGAGGGTGGGGTGCAACCTGACATCTGACAATTCGTTTTAAATACTCTAAAACCAACGTATTTCCTCCACACAAGAAAAAACACGCTAATTTCGCAGTCAGGCTCTGGTGATGTACCTAGAAACGACGGTAGTAGAGAGCGTACGCTCACACGTCAGATTGGCCGAGCGGTCTAAGGCGCCAGATTTAAGCTCTGGTTCCCGAAGGGGAGCGTGGGTTCGAACCCCACATCTGACAATGCATTTTAAATATTCCAAAACTACCAATTTCGTACATGCGGGAAAACAAGTAAATTACGCGGGAACAGGTTCCACAGATACTACTAGAGACGGCAGTGACTATGGTGCTTGCCTTGCAAGTCTGATTGTCTGGCGGTCAGAAAGATTGGAAAGCTGTTAGGAGAAATGGCTTTCAGCCACGAGGCCCGGATTCGATTCCCGGTAGCCGACCATACTTTTGGTTGCTGAGTCTTGGTTATTCTCACGGCATTTACGATTTCTTTGTGTTGTAATTTTTGGGGACCAAGCATCAGGCGAGCAAACGTGAACGAAAGCATATATGTGTTTAAATGTGTGTCAGGGCAGTAATAAAGGTGGATGAGACGGTCGATCGGGTATTGGACTGCAGACGTGCCACATTGCGTAGCTCGATAGCTGAGTAAGTTAGAGCGTCGTGCTGTGAACACAAAGGCCGCGTATTTGACCGCACCAAGTGCCATTTCACTTTTCTCCCCTAAAAGACAATGCTTCCTCCAGCGTGACACTGCCAGGTAAATAACAAGCGATCTTCACAAGAAGTAAGATGTCTACACGTTGCGCGATACTGTCGCCAACGGCCATACCGCGCGTAGTGCAGCGGTTGTCGTCTGTTCACCGGCGTTAAGAATCGTTGGCCGTGGTTAGTACTTGGGTGCGTGCTCGGCTGGGAATTCGACGTGCTGTTGGCTCCTTTCATTTTGCATTTTTCCTTCGGTTTCGTTGTTGCTTAGCGATAATGATGCGGTCCCGCACGCTGACGCCACTCTTGCCTCTCGGTACACTAAGGGGCGAACCTGTGGCCACAATAAAATGAAAGGTTCTGTCGTGTGTTTGTCGTTTTTTGGTCTCTCCCAGTCGTTTCTCGCGCCTGCCCTCTACATATATGCCCATTTCCAAGCGTCAGCTTTCGCGTCAGCCGAGCAAAGTCGAGACAAGTCGACACATGGAGACACACGATGCTGAGAAACGAAACCCGCAGACTAGCGCCCTGGCAGCACGGACTGAGACGAGGGGCGAGGGAAAACTATTCTTACCGCGACACTTCACAGTTTCGAAGATCGCGTTTCGTTACGTGGAATACCCGTAGAAGAAAAAAGTACCTTTTGTGCGGTGGCCGGGAATCGAACCCGGATCAACTGCTTGGGAAGCAACCATGCTGACCGTTACACCACCACCGCGTTGCGCTGCGTTTCATTCACGCCGCGATGTGTCGGCTACCCTCCTGCCACCAGAGGCCGAAGGCGATGGCGCTGTAGGCGCTCAACGCCAGGGCGGAGGTGAGCACATCTGAAGGCAGTGCGTAGGTGCTGCTAGGGCGATGTAGCGTAGCTAGAAGCAGAACTGACAGCCGTTGAAAAACTGCCCTTTAATTTACAGCAGGGCGATAAAACAAATATCTAATGTGACGCACTTACTGATGATCCAGAGACGATTCAGCATATGTGTGCCAATCCAGAAGGAGAAAGCGCCTAGGTATCACAATATTAAGTTGGTTAGTTTGATGCTCGACTGGAGCATATCATTAGCTTCCCCTGAGGGCGAAATGCACAGCGTAGCCGTTGCTAGGGAACGGCCTTTTCTGTCGTTTTTTGTTTTCTCTGCGTCAATGTGAATATTGATAACTACAGTTCTGCTCAAGACAGATGGCGATGGAAAACAATGGTTTAAGGCACCATATTTAAGCAGTGGTTCCCGAAAGTGAGGGTGGGGTGCAACCTGACATCTGACAATTCGTTTTAAATACTCTAAAACCAACGTATTTCCTCCACACAAGAAAAAACACGCTAATTTCGCAGTCAGGCTCTGGTGATGTACCTAGAAACGACGGTAGTAGAGAGCGTACGCTCACACGTCAGATTGGCCGAGCGGTCTAAGGCGCCAGATTTAAGCTCTGGTTCCCGAAGGGGAGCGTGGGTTCGAACCCCACATCTGACAATGCATTTTAAATATTCCAAAACTACCAATTTCGTACATGCGGGAAAACAAGTAAATTACGCGGGAACAGGTTCCACAGATACTACTAGAGACGGCAGTGACTATGGTGCTTGCCTTGCAAGTCTGATTGTCTGGCGGTCAGAAAGATTGGAAAGCTGTTAGGAGAAATGGCTTTCAGCCACGAGGCCCGGATTCGATTCCCGGTAGCCGACCATACTTTTGGTTGCTGAGTCTTGGTTATTCTCACGGCATTTACGATTTCTTTGTGTTGTAATTTTTGGGGACCAAGCATCAGGCGAGCAAACGTGAACGAAAGCATATATGTGTTTAAATGTGTGTCAGGGCAGTAATAAAGGTGGATGAGACGGTCGATCGGGTATTGGACTGCAGACGTGCCACATTGCGTAGCTCGATAGCTGAGTAAGTTAGAGCGTCGTGCTGTGAACACAAAGGCCGCGTATTTGACCGCACCAAGTGCCATTTCACTTTTCTCCCCTAAAAGACAATGCTTCCTCCAGCGTGACACTGCCAGGTAAATAACAAGCGATCTTCACAAGAAGTAAGATGTCTACACGTTGCGCGATACTGTCGCCAACGGCCATACCGCGCGTAGTGCAGCGGTTGTCGTCTGTTCACCGGCGTTAAGAATCGTTGGCCGTGGTTAGTACTTGGGTGCGTGCTCGGCTGGGAATTCGACGTGCTGTTGGCTCCTTTCATTTTGCATTTTTCCTTCGGTTTCGTTGTTGCTTAGCGATAATGATGCGGTCCCGCACGCTGACGCCACTCTTGCCTCTCGGTACACTAAGGGGCGAACCTGTGGCCACAATAAAATGAAAGGTTCTGTCGTGTGTTTGTCGTTTTTTGGTCTCTCCCAGTCGTTTCTCGCGCCTGCCCTCTACATATATGCCCATTTCCAAGCGTCAGCTTTCGCGTCAGCCGAGCAAAGTCGAGACAAGTCGACACATGGAGACACACGATGCTGAGAAACGAAACCCGCAGACTAGCGCCCTGGCAGCACGGACTGAGACGAGGGGCGAGGGAAAACTATTCTTACCGCGACACTTCACAGTTTCGAAGATCGCGTTTCGTTACGTGGAATACCCGTAGAAGAAAAAAGTACCTTTTGTGCGGTGGCCGGGAATCGAACCCGGATCAACTGCTTGGGAAGCAACCATGCTGACCGTTACACCACCACCGCGTTGCGCTGCGTTTCATTCACGCCGCGATGTGTCGGCTACCCTCCTGCCACCAGAGGCCGAAGGCGATGGCGCTGTAGGCGCTCAACGCCAGGGCGGAGGTGAGCACATCTGAAGGCAGTGCGTAGGTGCTGCTAGGGCGATGTAGCGTAGCTAGAAGCAGAACTGACAGCCGTTGAAAAACTGCCCTTTAATTTACAGCAGGGCGATAAAACAAATATCTAATGTGACGCACTTACTGATGATCCAGAGACGATTCAGCATATGTGTGCCAATCCAGAAGGAGAAAGCGCCTAGGTATCACAATATTAAGTTGGTTAGTTTGATGCTCGACTGGAGCATATCATTAGCTTCCCCTGAGGGCGAAATGCACAGCGTAGCCGTTGCTAGGGAACGGCCTTTTCTGTCGTTTTTTGTTTTCTCTGCGTCAATGTGAATATTGATAACTACAGTTCTGCTCAAGACAGATGGCGATGGAAAACAATGGTTTAAGGCACCATATTTAAGCAGTGGTTCCCGAAAGTGAGGGTGGGGTGCAACCTGACATCTGACAATTCGTTTTAAATACTCTAAAACCAACGTATTTCCTCCACACAAGAAAAAACACGCTAATTTCGCAGTCAGGCTCTGGTGATGTACCTAGAAACGACGGTAGTAGAGAGCGTACGCTCACACGTCAGATTGGCCGAGCGGTCTAAGGCGCCAGATTTAAGCTCTGGTTCCCGAAGGGGAGCGTGGGTTCGAACCCCACATCTGACAATGCATTTTAAATATTCCAAAACTACCAATTTCGTACATGCGGGAAAACAAGTAAATTACGCGGGAACAGGTTCCACAGATACTACTAGAGACGGCAGTGACTATGGTGCTTGCCTTGCAAGTCTGATTGTCTGGCGGTCAGAAAGAATGGAAAGCTGTTAGGAGAAATGGCTTTCAGCCACGAGGCCCGGATTCGATTCCCGGTAGCCGACCATACTTTTGGTTGCTGAGTCTTGGTTATTCTCACGGCATTTACGATTTCTTTGTGTTGTAATTTTTGGGGACCAAGCATCAGGCGAGCAAACGTGAACGAAAGCATATATGTGTTTAAATGTGTGTCAGGGCAGTAATAAAGGTGGATGAGACGGTCGATCGGGTATTGGACTGCAGACGTGCCACATTGCGTAGCTCGATAGCTGAGTAAGTTAGAGCGTCGTGCTGTGAACACAAAGGCCGCGTATTTGACCGCACCAAGTGCCATTTCACTTTTCTCCCCTAAAAGACAATGCTTCCTCCAGCGTGACACTGCCAGGTAAATAACAAGCGATCTTCACAAGAAGTAAGATGTCTACACGTTGCGCGATACTGTCGCCAACGGCCATACCGCGCGTAGTGCAGCGGTTGTCGTCTGTTCACCGGCGTTAAGAATCGTTGGCCGTGGTTAGTACTTGGGTGCGTGCTCGGCTGGGAATTCGACGTGCTGTTGGCTCCTTTCATTTTGCATTTTTCCTTCGGTTTCGTTGTTGCTTAGCGATAATGATGCGGTCCCGCACGCTGACGCCACTCTTGCCTCTCGGTACACTAAGGGGCGAACCTGTGGCCACAATAAAATGAAAGGTTCTGTCGTGTGTTTGTCGTTTTTTGGTCTCTCCCAGTCGTTTCTCGCGCCTGCCCTCTACATATATGCCCATTTCCAAGCGTCAGCTTTCGCGTCAGCCGAGCAAAGTCGAGACAAGTCGACACATGGAGACACACGATGCTGAGAAACGAAACCCGCAGACTAGCGCCCTGGCAGCACGGACTGAGACGAGGGGCGAGGGAAAACTATTCTTACCGCGACACTTCACAGTTTCGAAGATCGCGTTTCGTTACGTGGAATACCCGTAGAAGAAAAAAGTACCTTTTGTGCGGTGGCCGGGAATCGAACCCGGATCAACTGCTTGGGAAGCAACCATGCTGACCGTTACACCACCACCGCGTTGCGCTGCGTTTCATTCACGCCGCGATGTGTCGGCTACCCTCCTGCCACCAGAGGCCGAAGGCGATGGCGCTGTAGGCGCTCAACGCCAGGGCGGAGGTGAGCACATCTGAAGGCAGTGCGTAGGTGCTGCTAGGGCGATGTAGCGTAGCTAGAAGCAGAACTGACAGCCGTTGAAAAACTGCCCTTTAATTTACAGCAGGGCGATAAAACAAATATCTAATGTGACGCACTTACTGATGATCCAGAGACGATTCAGCATATGTGTGCCAATCCAGAAGGAGAAAGCGCCTAGGTATCACAATATTAAGTTGGTTAGTTTGATGCTCGACTGGAGCATATCATTAGCTTCCCCTGAGGGCGAAATGCACAGCGTAGCCGTTGCTAGGGAACGGCCTTTTCTGTCGTTTTTTGTTTTCTCTGCGTCAATGTGAATATTGATAACTACAGTTCTGCTCAAGACAGATGGCGATGGAAAACAATGGTTTAAGGCACCATATTTAAGCAGTGGTTCCCGAAAGTGAGGGTGGGGTGCAACCTGACATCTGACAATTCGTTTTAAATACTCTAAAACCAACGTATTTCCTCCACACAAGAAAAAACACGCTAATTTCGCAGTCAGGCTCTGGTGATGTACCTAGAAACGACGGTAGTAGAGAGCGTACGCTCACACGTCAGATTGGCCGAGCGGTCTAAGGCGCCAGATTTAAGCTCTGGTTCCCGAAGGGGAGCGTGGGTTCGAACCCCACATCTGACAATGCATTTTAAATATTCCAAAACTACCAATTTCGTACATGCGGGAAAACAAGTAAATTACGCGGGAACAGGTTCCACAGATACTACTAGAGACGGCAGTGACTATGGTGCTTGCCTTGCAAGTCTGATTGTCTGGCGGTCAGAAAGAATGGAAAGCTGTTAGGAGAAATGGCTTTCAGCCACGAGGCCCGGATTCGATTCCCGGTAGCCGACCATACTTTTGGTTGCTGAGTCTTGGTTATTCTCACGGCATTTACGATTTCTTTGTGTTGTAATTTTTGGGGACCAAGCATCAGGCGAGCAAACGTGAACGAAAGCATATATGTGTTTAAATGTGTGTCAGGGCAGTAATAAAGGTGGATGAGACGGTCGATCGGGTATTGGACTGCAGACGTGCCACATTGCGTAGCTCGATAGCTGAGTAAGTTAGAGCGTCGTGCTGTGAACACAAAGGCCGCGTATTTGACCGCACCAAGTGCCATTTCACTTTTCTCCCCTAAAAGACAATGCTTCCTCCAGCGTGACACTGCCAGGTAAATAACAAGCGATCTTCACAAGAAGTAAGATGTCTACACGTTGCGCGATACTGTCGCCAACGGCCATACCGCGCGTAGTGCAGCGGTTGTCGTCTGTTCACCGGCGTTAAGAATCGTTGGCCGTGGTTAGTACTTGGGTGCGTGCTCGGCTGGGAATTCGACGTGCTGTTGGCTCCTTTCATTTTGCATTTTTCCTTCGGTTTCGTTGTTGCTTAGCGATAATGATGCGGTCCCGCACGCTGACGCCACTCTTGCCTCTCGGTACACTAAGGGGCGAACCTGTGGCCACAATAAAATGAAAGGTTCTGTCGTGTGTTTGTCGTTTTTTGGTCTCTCCCAGTCGTTTCTCGCGCCTGCCCTCTACATATATGCCCATTTCCAAGCGTCAGCTTTCGCGTCAGCCGAGCAAAGTCGAGACAAGTCGACACATGGAGACACACGATGCTGAGAAACGAAACCCGCAGACTAGCGCCCTGGCAGCACGGACTGAGACGAGGGGCGAGGGAAAACTATTCTTACCGCGACACTTCACAGTTTCGAAGATCGCGTTTCGTTACGTGGAATACCCGTAGAAGAAAAAAGTACCTTTTGTGCGGTGGCCGGGAATCGAACCCGGATCAACTGCTTGGGAAGCAACCATGCTGACCGTTACACCACCACCGCGTTGCGCTGCGTTTCATTCACGCCGCGATGTGTCGGCTACCCTCCTGCCACCAGAGGCCGAAGGCGATGGCGCTGTAGGCGCTCAACGCCAGGGCGGAGGTGAGCACATCTGAAGGCAGTGCGTAGGTGCTGCTAGGGCGATGTAGCGTAGCTAGAAGCAGAACTGACAGCCGTTGAAAAACTGCCCTTTAATTTACAGCAGGGCGATAAAACAAATATCTAATGTGACGCACTTACTGATGATCCAGAGACGATTCAGCATATGTGTGCCAATCCAGAAGGAGAAAGCGCCTAGGTATCACAATATTAAGTTGGTTAGTTTGATGCTCGACTGGAGCATATCATTAGCTTCCCCTGAGGGCGAAATGCACAGCGTAGCCGTTGCTAGGGAACGGCCTTTTCTGTCGTTTTTTGTTTTCTCTGCGTCAATGTGAATATTGATAACTACAGTTCTGCTCAAGACAGATGGCGATGGAAAACAATGGTTTAAGGCACCATATTTAAGCAGTGGTTCCCGAAAGTGAGGGTGGGGTGCAACCTGACATCTGACAATTCGTTTTAAATACTCTAAAACCAACGTATTTCCTCCACACAAGAAAAAACACGCTAATTTCGCAGTCAGGCTCTGGTGATGTACCTAGAAACGACGGTAGTAGAGAGCGTACGCTCACACGTCAGATTGGCCGAGCGGTCTAAGGCGCCAGATTTAAGCTCTGGTTCCCGAAGGGGAGCGTGGGTTCGAACCCCACATCTGACAATGCATTTTAAATATTCCAAAACTACCAATTTCGTACATGCGGGAAAACAAGTAAATTACGCGGGAACAGGTTCCACAGATACTACTAGAGACGGCAGTGACTATGGTGCTTGCCTTGCAAGTCTGATTGTCTGGCGGTCAGAAAGATTGGAAAGCTGTTAGGAGAAATGGCTTTCAGCCACGAGGCCCGGATTCGATTCCCGGTAGCCGACCATACTTTTGGTTGCTGAGTCTTGGTTATTCTCACGGCATTTACGATTTCTTTGTGTTGTAATTTTTGGGGACCAAGCATCAGGCG
Source organism: Schistocerca cancellata (assembly GCF_023864275.1). Classification (NCBI taxonomy): domain Eukaryota; kingdom Metazoa; phylum Arthropoda; class Insecta; order Orthoptera; family Acrididae; genus Schistocerca; species Schistocerca cancellata. Next base: position 15,366 of record NW_026046337.1, read on the forward strand.
AGCAAACGTGAACGAAAGCATATATGTGTTTAAATGTGTGTCAGGGCAGTAATAAAGGTGGATGAGACGGTCGATCGGGTATTGGACTGCAGACGTGCCACATTGCGTAGCTCGATAGCTGAGTAAGTTAGAGCGTCGTGCTGTGAACACAAAGGCCGCGTATTTGACCGCACCAAGTGCCATTTCACTTTTCTCCCCTAAAAGACAATGCTTCCTCCAGCGTGACACTGCCAGGTAAATAACAAGCGATCTTCACAAGAAGTAAGATGTCTACACGTTGCGCGATACTGTCGCCAACGGCCATACCGCGCGTAGTGCAGCGGTTGTCGTCTGTTCACCGGCGTTAAGAATCGTTGGCCGTGGTTAGTACTTGGGTGCGTGCTCGGCTGGGAATTCGACGTGCTGTTGGCTCCTTTCATTTTGCATTTTTCCTTCGGTTTCGTTGTTGCTTAGCGATAATGATGCGGTCCCGCACGCTGACGCCACTCTTGCCTCTCGGTACACTAAGGGGCGAACCTGTGGCCACAATAAAATGAAAGGTTCTGTCGTGTGTTTGTCGTTTTTTGGTCTCTCCCAGTCGTTTCTCGCGCCTGCCCTCTACATATATGCCCATTTCCAAGCGTCAGCTTTCGCGTCAGCCGAGCAAAGTCGAGACAAGTCGACACATGGAGACACACGATACTGAGAAACGAAACCCGCAGACTAGCGCCCTGGCAGCACGGACTGAGACGAGGGGCGAGGGAAAACTATTCTTACCGCGACACTTCACAGTTTCGAAGATCGCGTTTCGTTACGTGGAATACCCGTAGAAGAAAAAAGTACCTTTTGTGCGGTGGCCGGGAATCGAACCCGGATCAACTGCTTGGGAAGCAACCATGCTGACCGTTACACCACCACCGCGTTGCGCTGCGTTTCATTCACGCCGCGATGTGTCGGCTACCCTCCTGCCACCAGAGGCCGAAGGCGATGGCGCTGTAGGCGCTCAACGCCAGGGCGGAGGTGAGCACATCTGAAGGCAGTGCGTAGGTGCTGCTAGGGCGATGTAGCGTAGCTAGAAGCAGAACTGACAGCCGTTGAAAAACTGCCCTTTAATTTACAGCAGGGCGATAAAACAAATATCTAATGTGACGCACTTACTGATGATCCAGAGACGATTCAGCATATGTGTGCCAATCCAGAAGGAGAAAGCGCCTAGGTATCACAATATTAAGTTGGTTAGTTTGATGCTCGACTGGAGCATATCATTAGCTTCCCCTGAGGGCGAAATGCACAGCGTAGCCGTTGCTAGGGAACGGCCTTTTCTGTCGTTTTTTGTTTTCTCTGCGTCAATGTGAATATTGATAACTACAGTTCTGCTCAAGACAGATGGCGATGGAAAACAATGGTTTAAGGCACCATATTTAAGCAGTGGTTCCCGAAAGTGAGGGTGGGGTGCAACCTGACATCTGACAATTCGTTTTAAATACTCTAAAACCAACGTATTTCCTCCACACAAGAAAAAACACGCTAATTTCGCAGTCAGGCTCTGGTGATGTACCTAGAAACGACGGTAGTAGAGAGCGTACGCTCACACGTCAGATTGGCCGAGCGGTCTAAGGCGCCAGATTTAAGCTCTGGTTCCCGAAGGGGAGCGTGGGTTCGAACCCCACATCTGACAATGCATTTTAAATATTCCAAAACTACCAATTTCGTACATGCGGGAAAACAAGTAAATTACGCGGGAACAGGTTCCACAGATTCTACTAGAGACGGCAGTGGCTATGGTGCTTGCCTTGCAAGTCTGATTGTCTGGCGGTCAGAAAGATTGGAAAGCTGTTAGGAGAAATGGCTTTCAGCCACGAGGCCCGGATTCGATTCCCGGTAGCCGACCATACTTTTGGTTGCTGAGTCTTGGTTATTCTCACGGCATTTACGATTTCTTTGTGTTGTAATTTTTGGGGACCAAGCATCAGGCGAGCAAACGTGAACGAAAGCATATATGTGTTTAAATGTGTGTCAGGGCAGTAATAAAGGTGGATGAGACGGTCGATCGGGTATTGGACTGCAGACGTGCCACATTGCGTAGCTCGATAGCTGAGTAAGTTAGAGCGTCGTGCTGTGAACACAAAGGCCGCGTATTTGACCGCACCAAGTGCCATTTCACTTTTCTCCCCTAAAAGACAATGCTTCCTCCAGCGTGACACTGCCAGGTAAATAACAAGCGATCTTCACAAGAAGTAAGATGTCTACACGTTGCGCGATACTGTCGCCAACGGCCATACCGCGCGTAGTGCAGCGGTTGTCGTCTGTTCACCGGCGTTAAGAATCGTTGGCCGTGGTTAGTACTTGGGTGCGTGCTCGGCTGGGAATTCGACGTGCTGTTGGCTCCTTTCATTTTGCATTTTTCCTTCGGTTTCGTTGTTGCTTAGCGATAATGATGCGGTCCCGCACGCTGACGCCACTCTTGCCTCTCGGTACACTAAGGGGCGAACCTGTGGCCACAATAAAATGAAAGGTTCTGTCGTGTGTTTGTCGTTTTTTGGTCTCTCCCAGTCGTTTCTCGCGCCTGCCCTCTACATATATGCCCATTTCCAAGCGTCAGCTTTCGCGTCAGCCGAGCAAAGTCGAGACAAGTCGACACATGGAGACACACGATACTGAGAAACGAAACCCGCAGACTAGCGCCCTGGCAGCACGGACTGAGACGAGGGGCGAGGGAAAACTATTCTTACCGCGACACTTCACAGTTTCGAAGATCGCGTTTCGTTACGTGGAATACCCGTAGAAGAAAAAAGTACCTTTTGTGCGGTGGCCGGGAATCGAACCCGGATCAACTGCTTGGGAAGCAACCATGCTGACCGTTACACCACCACCGCGTTGCGCTGCGTTTCATTCACGCCGCGATGTGTCGGCTACCCTCCTGCCACCAGAGGCCGAAGGCGATGGCGCTGTAGGCGCTCAACGCCAGGGCGGAGGTGAGCACATCTGAAGGCAGTGCGTAGGTGCTGCTAGGGCGATGTAGCGTAGCTAGAAGCAGAACTGACAGCCGTTGAAAAACTGCCCTTTAATTTACAGCAGGGCGATAAAACAAATATCTAATGTGACGCACTTACTGATGATCCAGAGACGATTCAGCATATGTGTGCCAATCCAGAAGGAGAAAGCGCCTAGGTATCACAATATTAAGTTGGTTAGTTTGATGCTCGACTGGAGCATATCATTAGCTTCCCCTGAGGGCGAAATGCACAGCGTAGCCGTTGCTAGGGAACGGCCTTTTCTGTCGTTTTTTGTTTTCTCTGCGTCAATGTGAATATTGATAACTACAGTTCTGCTCAAGACAGATGGCGATGGAAAACAATGGTTTAAGGCACCATATTTAAGCAGTGGTTCCCGAAAGTGAGGGTGGGGTGCAACCTGACATCTGACAATTCGTTTTAAATACTCTAAAACCAACGTATTTCCTCCACACAAGAAAAAACACGCTAATTTCGCAGTCAGGCTCTGGTGATGTACCTAGAAACGACGGTAGTAGAGAGCGTACGCTCACACGTCAGATTGGCCGAGCGGTCTAAGGCGCCAGATTTAAGCTCTGGTTCCCGAAGGGGAGCGTGGGTTCGAACCCCACATCTGACAATGCATTTTAAATATTCCAAAACTACCAATTTCGTACATGCGGGAAAACAAGTAAATTACGCGGGAACAGGTTCCACAGATACTACTAGAGACGGCAGTGACTATGGTGCTTGCCTTGCAAGTCTGATTGTCTGGCGGTCAGAAAGAATGGAAAGCTGTTAGGAGAAATGGCTTTCAGCCACGAGGCCCGGATTCGATTCCCGGTAGCCGACCATACTTTTGGTTGCTGAGTCTTGGTTATTCTCACGGCATTTACGATTTCTTTGTGTTGTAATTTTTGGGGACCAAGCATCAGGCGAGCAAACGTGAACGAAAGCATATATGTGTTTAAATGTGTGTCAGGGCAGTAATAAAGGTGGATGAGACGGTCGATCGGGTATTGGACTGCAGACGTGCCACATTGCGTAGCTCGATAGCTGAGTAAGTTAGAGCGTCGTGCTGTGAACACAAAGGCCGCGTATTTGACCGCACCAAGTGCCATTTCACTTTTCTCCCCTAAAAGACAATGCTTCCTCCAGCGTGACACTGCCAGGTAAATAACAAGCGATCTTCACAAGAAGTAAGATGTCTACACGTTGCGCGATACTGTCGCCAACGGCCATACCGCGCGTAGTGCAGCGGTTGTCGTCTGTTCACCGGCGTTAAGAATCGTTGGCCGTGGTTAGTACTTGGGTGCGTGCTCGGCTGGGAATTCGACGTGCTGTTGGCTCCTTTCATTTTGCATTTTTCCTTCGGTTTCGTTGTTGCTTAGCGATAATGATGCGGTCCCGCACGCTGACGCCACTCTTGCCTCTCGGTACACTAAGGGGCGAACCTGTGGCCACAATAAAATGAAAGGTTCTGTCGTGTGTTTGTCGTTTTTTGGTCTCTCCCAGTCGTTTCTCGCGCCTGCCCTCTACATATATGCCCATTTCCAAGCGTCAGCTTTCGCGTCAGCCGAGCAAAGTCGAGACAAGTCGACACATGGAGACACACGATACTGAGAAACGAAACCCGCAGACTAGCGCCCTGGCAGCACGGACTGAGACGAGGGGCGAGGGAAAACTATTCTTACCGCGACACTTCACAGTTTCGAAGATCGCGTTTCGTTACGTGGAATACCCGTAGAAGAAAAAAGTACCTTTTGTGCGGTGGCCGGGAATCGAACCCGGATCAACTGCTTGGGAAGCAACCATGCTGACCGTTACACCACCACCGCGTTGCGCTGCGTTTCATTCACGCCGCGATGTGTCGGCTACCCTCCTGCCACCAGAGGCCGAAGGCGATGGCGCTGTAGGCGCTCAACGCCAGGGCGGAGGTGAGCACATCTGAAGGCAGTGCGTAGGTGCTGCTAGGGCGATGTAGCGTAGCTAGAAGCAGAACTGACAGCCGTTGAAAAACTGCCCTTTAATTTACAGCAGGGCGATAAAACAAATATCTAATGTGACGCACTTACTGATGATCCAGAGACGATTCAGCATATGTGTGCCAATCCAGAAGGAGAAAGCGCCTAGGTATCACAATATTAAGTTGGTTAGTTTGATGCTCGACTGGAGCATATCATTAGCTTCCCCTGAGGGCGAAATGCACAGCGTAGCCGTTGCTAGGGAACGGCCTTTTCTGTCGTTTTTTGTTTTCTCTGCGTCAATGTGAATATTGATAACTACAGTTCTGCTCAAGACAGATGGCGATGGAAAACAATGGTTTAAGGCACCATATTTAAGCAGTGGTTCCCGAAAGTGAGGGTGGGGTGCAACCTGACATCTGACAATTCGTTTTAAATACTCTAAAACCAACGTATTTCCTCCACACAAGAAAAAACACGCTAATTTCGCAGTCAGGCTCTGGTGATGTACCTAGAAACGACGGTAGTAGAGAGCGTACGCTCACACGTCAGATTGGCCGAGCGGTCTAAGGCGCCAGATTTAAGCTCTGGTTCCCGAAGGGGAGCGTGGGTTCGAACCCCACATCTGACAATGCATTTTAAATATTCCAAAACTACCAATTTCGTACATGCGGGAAAACAAGTAAATTACGCGGGAACAGGTTCCACAGATACTACTAGAGACGGCAGTGGCTATGGTGCTTGCCTTGCAAGTCTGATTGTCTGGCGGTCAGAAAGATTGGAAAGCTGTTAGGAGAAATGGCTTTCAGCCACGAGGCCCGGATTCGATTCCCGGTAGCCGACCATACTTTTGGTTGCTGAGTCTTGGTTATTCTCACGGCATTTACGATTTCTTTGTGTTGTAATTTTTGGGGACCAAGCATCAGGCGAGCAAACGTGAACGAAAGCATATATGTGTTTAAATGTGTGTCAGGGCAGTAATAAAGGTGGATGAGACGGTCGATCGGGTATTGGACTGCAGACGTGCCACATTGCGTAGCTCGATAGCTGAGTAAGTTAGAGCGTCGTGCTGTGAACACAAAGGCCGCGTATTTGACCGCACCAAGTGCCATTTCACTTTTCTCCCCTAAAAGACAATGCTTCCTCCAGCGTGACACTGCCAGGTAAATAACAAGCGATCTTCACAAGAAGTAAGATGTCTACACGTTGCGCGATACTGTCGCCAACGGCCATACCGCGCGTAGTGCAGCGGTTGTCGTCTGTTCACCGGCGTTAAGAATCGTTGGCCGTGGTTAGTACTTGGGTGCGTGCTCGGCTGGGAATTCGACGTGCTGTTGGCTCCTTTCATTTTGCATTTTTCCTTCGGTTTCGTTGTTGCTTAGCGATAATGATGCGGTCCCGCACGCTGACGCCACTCTTGCCTCTCGGTACACTAAGGGGCGAACCTGTGGCCACAATAAAATGAAAGGTTCTGTCGTGTGTTTGTCGTTTTTTGGTCTCTCCCAGTCGTTTCTCGCGCCTGCCCTCTACATATATGCCCATTTCCAAGCGTCAGCTTTCGCGTCAGCCGAGCAAAGTCGAGACAAGTCGACACATGGAGACACACGATGCTGAGAAACGAAACCCGCAGACTAGCGCCCTGGCAGCACGGACTGAGACGAGGGGCGAGGGAAAACTATTCTTACCGCGACACTTCACAGTTTCGAAGATCGCGTTTCGTTACGTGGAATACCCGTAGAAGAAAAAAGTACCTTTTGTGCGGTGGCCGGGAATCGAACCCGGATCAACTGCTTGGGAAGCAACCATGCTGACCGTTACACCACCACCGCGTTGCGCTGCGTTTCATTCACGCCGCGATGTGTCGGCTACCCTCCTGCCACCAGAGGCCGAAGGCGATGGCGCTGTAGGCGCTCAACGCCAGGGCGGAGGTGAGCACATCTGAAGGCAGTGCGTAGGTGCTGCTAGGGCGATGTAGCGTAGCTAGAAGCAGAACTGACAGCCGTTGAAAAACTGCCCTTTAATTTACAGCAGGGCGATAAAACAAATATCTAATGTGACGCACTTACTGATGATCCAGAGACGATTCAGCATATGTGTGCCAATCCAGAAGGAGAAAGCGCCTAGGTATCACAATATTAAGTTGGTTAGTTTGATGCTCGACTGGAGCATATCATTAGCTTCCCCTGAGGGCGAAATGCACAGCGTAGCCGTTGCTAGGGAACGGCCTTTTCTGTCGTTTTTTGTTTTCTCTGCGTCAATGTGAATATTGATAACTACAGTTCTGCTCAAGACAGATGGCGATGGAAAACAATGGTTTAAGGCACCATATTTAAGCAGTGGTTCCCGAAAGTGAGGGTGGGGTGCAACCTGACATCTGACAATTCGTTTTAAATACTCTAAAACCAACGTATTTCCTCCACACAAGAAAAAACACGCTAATTTCGCAGTCAGGCTCTGGTGATGTACCTAGAAACGACGGTAGTAGAGAGCGTACGCTCACACGTCAGATTGGCCGAGCGGTCTAAGGCGCCAGATTTAAGCTCTGGTTCCCGAAGGGGAGCGTGGGTTCGAACCCCACATCTGACAATGCATTTTAAATATTCCAAAACTACCAATTTCGTACATGCGGGAAAACAAGTAAATTACGCGGGAACAGGTTCCACAGATACTACTAGAGACGGCAGTGACTATGGTGCTTGCCTTGCAAGTCTGATTGTCTGGCGGTCAGAAAGAATGGAAAGCTGTTAGGAGAAATGGCTTTCAGCCACGAGGCCCGGATTCGATTCCCGGTAGCCGACCATACTTTTGGTTGCTGAGTCTTGGTTATTCTCACGGCATTTACGATTTCTTTGTGTTGTAATTTTTGGGGACCAAGCATCAGGCGAGCAAACGTGAACGAAAGCATATATGTGTTTAAATGTGTGTCAGGGCAGTAATAAAGGTGGATGAGACGGTCGATCGGGTATTGGACTGCAGACGTGCCACATTGCGTAGCTCGATAGCTGAGTAAGTTAGAGCGTCGTGCTGTGAACACAAAGGCCGCGTATTTGACCGCACCAAGTGCCATTTCACTTTTCTCCCCTAAAAGACAATGCTTCCTCCAGCGTGACACTGCCAGGTAAATAACAAGCGATCTTCACAAGAAGTAAGATGTCTACACGTTGCGCGATACTGTCGCCAACGGCCATACCGCGCGTAGTGCAGCGGTTGTCGTCTGTTCACCGGCGTTAAGAATCGTTGGCCGTGGTTAGTACTTGGGTGCGTGCTCGGCTGGGAATTCGACGTGCTGTTGGCTCCTTTCATTTTGCATTTTTCCTTCGGTTTCGTTGTTGCTTAGCGATAATGATGCGGTCCCGCACGCTGACGCCACTCTTGCCTCTCGGTACACTAAGGGGCGAACCTGTGGCCACAATAAAATGAAAGGTTCTGTCGTGTGTTTGTCGTTTTTTGGTCTCTCCCAGTCGTTTCTCGCGCCTGCCCTCTACATATATGCCCATTTCCAAGCGTCAGCTTTCGCGTCAGCCGAGCAAAGTCGAGACAAGTCGACACATGGAGACACACGATACTGAGAAACGAAACCCGCAGACTAGCGCCCTGGCAGCACGGACTGAGACGAGGGGCGAGGGAAAACTATTCTTACCGCGACACTTCACAGTTTCGAAGATCGCGTTTCGTTACGTGGAATACCCGTAGAAGAAAAAAGTACCTTTTGTGCGGTGGCCGGGAATCGAACCCGGATCAACTGCTTGGGAAGCAACCATGCTGACCGTTACACCACCACCGCGTTGCGCTGCGTTTCATTCACGCCGCGATGTGTCGGCTACCCTCCTGCCACCAGAGGCCGAAGGCGATGGCGCTGTAGGCGCTCAACGCCAGGGCGGAGGTGAGCACATCTGAAGGCAGTGCGTAGGTGCTGCTAGGGCGATGTAGCGTAGCTAGAAGCAGAACTGACAGCCGTTGAAAAACTGCCCTTTAATTTACAGCAGGGCGATAAAACAAATATCTAATGTGACGCACTTACTGATGATCCAGAGACGATTCAGCATATGTGTGCCAATCCAGAAGGAGAAAGCGCCTAGGTATCACAATATTAAGTTGGTTAGTTTGATGCTCGACTGGAGCATATCATTAGCTTCCCCTGAGGGCGAAATGCACAGCGTAGCCGTTGCTAGGGAACGGCCTTTTCTGTCGTTTTTTGTTTTCTCTGCGTCAATGTGAATATTGATAACTACAGTTCTGCTCAAGACAGATGGCGATGGAAAACAATGGTTTAAGGCACCATATTTAAGCAGTGGTTCCCGAAAGTGAGGGTGGGGTGCAACCTGACATCTGACAATTCGTTTTAAATACTCTAAAACCAACGTATTTCCTCCACACAAGAAAAAACACGCTAATTTCGCAGTCAGGCTCTGGTGATGTACCTAGAAACGACGGTAGTAGAGAGCGTACGCTCACACGTCAGATTGGCCGAGCGGTCTAAGGCGCCAGATTTAAGCTCTGGTTCCCGAAGGGGAGCGTGGGTTCGAACCCCACATCTGACAATGCATTTTAAATATTCCAAAACTACCAATTTCGTACATGCGGGAAAACAAGTAAATTACGCGGGAACAGGTTCCACAGATACTACTAGAGACGGCAGTGGCTATGGTGCTTGCCTTGCAAGTCTGATTGTCTGGCGGTCAGAAAGATTGGAAAGCTGTTAGGAGAAATGGCTTTCAGCCACGAGGCCCGGATTCGATTCCCGGTAGCCGACCATACTTTTGGTTGCTGAGTCTTGGTTATTCTCACGGCATTTACGATTTCTTTGTGTTGTAATTTTTGGGGACCAAGCATCAGGCGAGCAAACGTGAACGAAAGCATATATGTGTTTAAATGTGTGTCAGGGCAGTAATAAAGGTGGATGAGACGGTCGATCGGGTATTGGACTGCAGACGTGCCACATTGCGTAGCTCGATAGCTGAGTAAGTTAGAGCGTCGTGCTGTGAACACAAAGGCCGCGTATTTGACCGCACCAAGTGCCATTTCACTTTTCTCCCCTAAAAGACAATGCTTCCTCCAGCGTGACACTGCCAGGTAAATAACAAGCGATCTTCACAAGAAGTAAGATGTCTACACGTTGCGCGATACTGTCGCCAACGGCCATACCGCGCGTAGTGCAGCGGTTGTCGTCTGTTCACCGGCGTTAAGAATCGTTGGCCGTGGTTAGTACTTGGGTGCGTGCTCGGCTGGGAATTCGACGTGCTGTTGGCTCCTTTCATTTTGCATTTTTCCTTCGGTTTCGTTGTTGCTTAGCGATAATGATGCGGTCCCGCACGCTGACGCCACTCTTGCCTCTCGGTACACTAAGGGGCGAACCTGTGGCCACAATAAAATGAAAGGTTCTGTCGTGTGTTTGTCGTTTTTTGGTCTCTCCCAGTCGTTTCTCGCGCCTGCCCTCTACATATATGCCCATTTCCAAGCGTCAGCTTTCGCGTCAGCCGAGCAAAGTCGAGACAAGTCGACACATGGAGACACACGATACTGAGAAACGAAACCCGCAGACTAGCGCCCTGGCAGCACGGACTGAGACGAGGGGCGAGGGAAAACTATTCTTACCGCGACACTTCACAGTTTCGAAGATCGCGTTTCGTTACGTGGAATACCCGTAGAAGAAAAAAGTACCTTTTGTGCGGTGGCCGGGAATCGAACCCGGATCAACTGCTTGGGAAGCAACCATGCTGACCGTTACACCACCACCGCGTTGCGCTGCGTTTCATTCACGCCGCGATGTGTCGGCTACCCTCCTGCCACCAGAGGCCGAAGGCGATGGCGCTGTAGGCGCTCAACGCCAGGGCGGAGGTGAGCACATCTGAAGGCAGTGCGTAGGTGCTGCTAGGGCGATGTAGCGTAGCTAGAAGCAGAACTGACAGCCGTTGAAAAACTGCCCTTTAATTTACAGCAGGGCGATAAAACAAATATCTAATGTGACGCACTTACTGATGATCCAGAGACGATTCAGCATATGTGTGCCAATCCAGAAGGAGAAAGCGCCTAGGTATCACAATATTAAGTTGGTTAGTTTGATGCTCGACTGGAGCATATCATTAGCTTCCCCTGAGGGCGAAATGCACAGCGTAGCCGTTGCTAGGGAACGGCCTTTTCTGTCGTTTTTTGTTTTCTCTGCGTCAATGTGAATATTGATAACTACAGTTCTGCTCAAGACAGATGGCGATGGAAAACAATGGTTTTAAGGCACCATATTTAAGCAGTGGTTCCCGAAAGTGAGGGTGGGGTGCAACCTGACATCTGACAATTCGTTTTAAATACTCTAAAACCAACGTATTTCCTCCACACAAGAAAAAACACGCTAATTTCGCAGTCAGGCTCTGGTGATGTACCTAGAAACGACGGTAGTAGAGAGCGTACGCTCACACGTCAGATTGGCCGAGCGGTCTAAGGCGCCAGATTTAAGCTCTGGTTCCCGAAGGGGAGCGTGGGTTCGAACCCCACATCTGACAATGCATTTTAAATATTCCAAAACTACCAATTTCGTACAATGCGGGAAAACAAGTAAATTACGCGGGAACAGGTTCCACAGATACTACTAGAGACGGCAGTGACTATGGTGCTTGCCTTGCAAGTCTGATTGTCTGGCGGTCAGAAAGAATGGAAAGCTGTTAGGAGAAATGGCTTTCAGCCACGAGGCCCGGATTCGATTCCCGGTAGCCGACCATACTTTTGGTTGCTGAGTCTTGGTTATTCTCACGGCATTTACGATTTCTTTGTGTTGTAATTTTTGGGGGACCAAGCATCAGGCGAGCAAACGTGAACGAAAGCATATATGTGTTTAAATGTGTGTCAGGGCAGTAATAAAGGTGGATGAGACGGTCGATCGGGTATTGGACTGCAGACGTGCCACATTGCGTAGCTCGATAGCTGAGTAAGTTAGAGCGTCGTGCTGTGAACACAAAGGCCGCGTATTTGACCGCACCAAGTGCCATTTTCACTTTTCTCCCCTAAAAGACAATGCTTCCTCCAGCGTGACACTGCCAGGTAAATAACAAGCGATCTTCACAAGAAGTAAGATGTCTACACGTTGCGCGATACTGTCGCCAACGGCCATACCGCGCGTAGTGCAGCGGTTGTCGTCTGTTCACCGGCGTTAAGAATCGTTGGCCGTGGTTAGTACTTGGGTGCGTGCTCGGCTGGGAATTCGACGTGCTGTTGGCTCCTTTCATTTTGCATTTTTCCTTCGGTTTCGTTGTTGCTTAGCGATAATGATGCGGTCCCGCACGCTGACGCCACTCTTGCCTCTCGGTACACTAAGGGGCGAACCTTGTGGCCACAATAAAATGAAAGGTTCTGTCGTGTGTTTGTCGTTTTTTGGTCTCTCCCAGTCGTTTCTCGCGCCTGCCCTCTACATATATGCCCATTTCCAAGCGTCAGCTTTCGCGTCAGCCGAGCAAAGTCGAGACAAGTCGACACATGGAGACACACGATGCTGAGAACGAAACCCGCAGACTAGCGCCCTGGCAGCACGGACTGAGACGAGGGGCGAGGGAAAACTATTCTTACCGCGACACTTCACAGTTTCGAAGATCGCGTTTCGTTACGTGGAATACCCGTAGAAGAAAAAAGTACCTTTTGTGCGGTGGCCGGGAATCGAACCCGGATCAACTGCTTGGGAAGCAACCATGCTGACCGTTACACCACCACCGCGTTGCGCTGCGTTTCATTCACGCCGCGATGTGTCGGCTACCCTCCCTGCCACCAGAGGCGAAGGCGATGGCGCTGTAGGCGCTCAACGCCAGGGCGGAGGTGAGCACATCTGAAGGCAGTGCGTAGGTGCTGCTAGGGCGATGTAGCGTAGCTAGAAGCAGAACTGACAGCCGTTGAAAAACTGCCCTTTAATTTACAGCAGGGCGATAAAACAAATATCTAATGTGACGCACTTACTGATGATCCAGAGACGATTCAGCATATGTGTGCCAATCCAGAAGGAGAAAGCGCCTAGGTATCACAATATTAAGTTGGTTAGTTTGATGCTCGACTGGAGCATATCATTAGCTTCCCCTGAGGGCGAAATGCACAGCGTAGCCGTTGCTAGGGAACGGCCTTTTCTGTCGTTTTTTGTTTTCTCTGCGTCAATGTGAATATTGATAACTACAGTTCTGCTCAAGACAGATGGCGATGGAAAACAATGGTTTAAGGCACCATATTTAAGCAGTGGTTCCCGAAAGTGAGGGTGGGGTGCAACCTGACATCTGACAATTCGTTTTAAATACTCTAAAACCAACGTATTTCCTCCACACAAGAAAAAACACGCTAATTTCGCAGTCAGGCTCTGGTGATGTACCTAGAAACGACGGTAGTAGAGAGCGTACGCTCACACGTCAGATTGGCCGAGCGGTCTAAGGCGCCAGATTTAAGCTCTGGTTCCCGAAGGGGAGCGTGGGTTCGAACCCCACATCTGACAATGCATTTTAAATATTCCAAAACTACCAATTTCGTACATGCGGGAAAACAAGTAAATTACGCGGGAACAGGTTCCACAGATACTACTAGAGACGGCAGTGACTATGGTGCTTGCCTTGCAAGTCTGATTGTCTGGCGGTCAGAAAGAATGGAAAGCTGTTAGGAGAGAATGGCTTTCAGCCACGAGGCCCGGATTCGATTCCCGGTAGCCGACCATACTTTTGGTTGCTGAGTCTTGGTTATTCTCACGGCATTTACGATTTCTTTGTGTTGTAATTTTTGGGGACCAAGCATCAGGCGAGCAAACGTGAACGAAAGCATATATGTGTTTAAATGTGTGTCAGGGCAGTAATAAAGGTGGATGAGACGGTCGATCGGGTATTGGACTGCAGACGTGCCACATTGCGTAGCTCGATAGCTGAGTAAGTTAGAGCGTCGTGCTGTGAACACAAAGGCCGCGTATTTGACCGCACCAAGTGCCATTTCACTTTTCTCCCCTAAAAGACAATGCTTCCTCCAGCGTGACACTGCCAGGTAAATAACAAGCGATCTTCACAAGAAGTAAGATGTCTACACGTTGCGCGATACTGTCGCCAACGGCCATACCGCGCGTAGTGCAGCGGTTGTCGTCTGTTCACCGGCGTTAAGAATCGTTGGCCGTGGTTAGTACTTGGGTGCGTGCTCGGCTGGGAATTCGACGTGCTGTTGGCTCCTTTCATTTTGCATTTTTCCTTCGGTTTCGTTGTTGCTTAGCGATAATGATGCGGTCCCGCACGCTGACGCCACTCTTGCCTCTCGGTACACTAAGGGGCGAACCTGTGGCCACAATAAAATGAAAGGTTCTGTCGTGTGTTTGTCGTTTTTTGGTCTCTCCCAGTCGTTTCTCGCGCCTGCCCTCTACATATATGCCCATTTCCAAGCGTCAGCTTTCGCGTCAGCCGAGCAAAGTCGAGACAAGTCGACACATGGAGACACACGATGCTGAGAAACGAAACCCGCAGACTAGCGCCCTGGCAGCACGGACTGAGACGAGGGGCGAGGGAAAACTATTCTTACCGCGACACTTCACAGTTTCGAAGATCGCGTTTCGTTACGTGGAATACCCGTAGAAGAAAAAAGTACCTTTTGTGCGGTGGCCGGGAATCGAACCCGGATCAACTGCTTGGGAAGCAACCATGCTGACCGTTACACCACCACCGCGTTGCGCTGCGTTTCATTCACGCCGCGATGTGTCGGCTACCCTCCTGCACCAGAGGCCGAAGGCGATGGCGCTGTAGGCGCTCAACGCCAGGGCGGAGGTGAGCACATCTGAAGGCAGTGCGTAGGTGCTGCTAGGGCGATGTAGCGTAGCTAGAAGCAGAACTGACAGCCGTTGAAAAACTGCCCTTTAATTTACAGCAGGGCGATAAAACAAATATCTAATGTGACGCACTTACTGATGATCCAGAGACGATTCAGCATATGTGTGCCAATCCAGAAGGAGAAAGCGCCTAGGTATCACAATATTAAGTTGGTTAGTTTGATGCTCGACTGGAGCATATCATTAGCTTCCCCTGAGGGCGAAATGCACAGCGTAGCCGTTGCTAGGGAACGGCCTTTTCTGTCGTTTTTTGTTTTCTCTGCGTCAATGTGAATATTGATAACTACAGTTCTGCTCAAGACAGATGGCGATGGAAAACAATGGTTTTAAGGCACCATATTTAAGCAGTGGTTCCCGAAAGTGAGGGTGGGGTGCAACCTGACATCTGACAATTCGTTTTAAATACTCTAAACCAACGTATTTCCTCCACACAAGAAAAAACACGCTAATTTCGCAGTCAGGCTCTGGTGATGTACCTAGAAACGACGGTAGTAGAGAGCGTACGCTCACACGTCAGATTGGCCGAGCGGTCTAAGGCGCCAGATTTAAGCTCTGGTTCCCGAAGGGGAGCGTGGGTTCGAACCCCACATCTGACAATGCATTTTAAATATTCCAAAACTACCAATTTCGTAACATGCGGGAAAACAAGTAAATTACGCGGGAACAGGTTCCACAGATACTACTAGAGACGGCAGTGGCTATGGTGCTTGCCTTGCAAGTCTGATTGTCTGGCGGTCAGAAAGATTGGAAAGCTGTTAGGAGAAATGGCTTTCAGCCACGAGGCCCGGATTCGATTCCCGGTAGCCGACCATACTTTTGGTTGCTGAGTCTTGGTTATTCTCACGGCATTTACGATTTCTTTGTGTTGTAATTTTTGGGGACCAAGCATCAGGCGAGCAAACGTGAACGAAAGCATATATGTGTTTAAATGTGTGTCAGGGCAGTAATAAAGGTGGATGAGACGGTCGATCGGGTATTGACTGCAGACGTGCCACATTGCGTAGCTCGATAGCTGAGTAAGTTAGAGCGTCGTGCTGTGAACACAAAGGCCGCGTATTTGACCGCACCAAGTGCCATTTCACTTTTCTCCCCTAAAAGACAATGCTTCCTCCAGCGTGACACTGCCAGGTAAATAACAAGCGATCTTCACAAGAAGTAAGATGTCTACACGTTGCGCGATACTGTCGCCAACGGCCATACCGCGCGTAGTGCAGCGGTTGTCGTCTGTTCACCGGCGTTAAGAATCGTTGGCCGTGGTTAGTACTTGGGTGCGTGCTCGGCTGGGAATTCGACGTGCTGTTGGCTCCTTTTCATTTTGCATTTTTCCTTCGGTTTCGTTGTTGCTTAGCGATAATGATGCGGTCCCGCACGCTGACGCCACTCTTGCCTCTCGGTACACTAAGGGGCGAACCTGTGGCCACAATAAAATGAAAGGTTCTGTCGTGTGTTTGTCGTTTTTTTGGTCTCTCCCAGTCGTTTCTCGCGCCTGCCCTCTACATATATGCCCATTTCCAAGCGTCAGCTTTCGCGTCAGCCGAGCAAAGTCGAGACAAGTCGACACATGGAGACACACGATACTGAGAAACGAAACCCGCAGACTAGCGCCCTGGCAGCACGGACTGAGACGAGGGGCGAGGGAAAACTATTCTTACCGCGACACTTCACAGTTTCGAAGATCGCGTTTCGTTACGTGGAATACCCGTAGAAGAAAAAAGTACCTTTTGTGCGGTGGCCGGGAATCGAACCCGGATCAACTGCTTGGGAAGCAACCATGCTGACCGTTACACCACCACCGCGTTGCGCTGCGTTTCATTCACGCCGCGATGTGTCGGCTACCCTCCTGCCACCAGAGGCCGAAGGCGATGGCGCTGTAGGCGCTCAACGCCAGGGCGGAGGTGAGCACATCTGAAGGCAGTGCGTAGGTGCTGCTAGGGCGATGTAGCGTAGCTAGAAGCAGAACTGACAGCCGTTGAAAAACTGCCCTTTAATTTACAGCAGGGCGATAAAACAAATATCTAATGTGACGCACTTACTGATGATCCAGAGACGATTCAGCATATGTGTGCCAATCCAGAAGGAGAAAGCGCCTAGGTATCACAATATTAAGTTGGTTAGTTTGATGCTCGACTGGAGCATATCATTAGCTTCCCCTGAGGGCGAAATGCACAGCGTAGCCGTTGCTAGGGAACGGCCTTTTCTGTCGTTTTTTTGTTTTCTCTGCGTCAATGTGAATATTGATAACTACAGTTCTGCTCAAGACAGATGGCGATGGAAAACAATGGTTTAAGGCACCATATTTAAGCAGTGGTTCCCGAAAGTGAGGGTGGGGTGCAACCTGACATCTGACAATTCGTTTTAAATACTCTAAAACCAACGTATTTCCTCCACACAAGAAAAAACACGCTAATTTCGCAGTCAGGCTCTGGTGATGTA